>NW_026919153.1:0-15217 GCF_032062105.1 Saccostrea cuccullata | reverse complement strand
TATGCGCACCTGGCTTCAATTACAGTGTACAAAACGTGATATATAAAGTACACAAGTTCTTGGTATTTACTAGCGAGTATTTCGGGAATGGTTTTAAACTCACCAAGTTGCTGTTTTGCTGAGATTTCCAGTCGTTGAACACTTGAACCATGTTGACTGCCCATGAAGTGTTACGGCTCGTGAATTTACTTTCTTGATTTTTTAAGCGCACTTACTTCAATGGCCGACACATGTTTTTCGAATCTAGTATTTTCAGTCCATTCCGTAAAACTTTCCCCTTTCAATCCCGGAAACTGTAAATCGAAATTCATAAAGTCCTGGCCCCATGGGCCTTTTAAATCCGATCGCCCGAGTTCATACATCTGAACTGCTTGACTCGATTGAAAATTATCCTCGTCGTAGGCTTGCTGAAAAACGACGATTCTTTACGCTGAACCCCTTCTGCCATTTTCGCCAGATCATAGAACAAATGAATTGATTATCTCAAGAAATTGATCACGTGTTACAGTACTATGAAAATTACCAAATTTGTAAATCCGTTACTTGGATACCAAAAAAACCCTTCGCGTTAAGACTATCACGTGGTTCTGTTTCAGTGTCTTTATTAGTTGATGTAAAGAAAATACCAAATATGGGAAAAGGTCAAATGAAGGGTCATGGGATAAATCAGTTACATGATTGACAGCTCGATGATGCATACAAAATATCGTTTCGTTATTGCAAACTCGGAGGCTAACGCCTCCTCGCGTGCAATAACTCAACGATATTTTGTATGCATCATCTCGTGTCATCATGTAACTATTACTAGATTTTGTATTAATGTACATGTTTTACAATTTAAGTTTTTCATTGACATTCAAACTTTTTTAGGGGGGAGGTGTTGTGAGATGTGTATTGTTTCATTATGTATATAATTAGTAACATTAAGTTTCTTGAACATTCCAGAGTGGTCAACATGTTCGGTCATTTGATCTAGAACATTCTTAAATTTTGTGTATGTCCAGATTGTTCCAGTAATATCATGTTTTAATAATTTCTAGAATATTCTAGATTTATGATACTATATAAATACCCTGTCAATTCGATGCATATAAAAATACTTTGTCGTATAAGCACTATTGAGATATAACTGGGATATATATTTTCACTGGGACATTGTGTGCAGCAACGGACACTCTGATGTATGTATTTTTAGATTCTTGCTAAGTTTGTACTTTATGTTTCATATACTTATTATATATTGTTGTAAATAAATTATTGTTAAGTTTAAATTGTGTTATTGATCTTTGCTGGCATTTAGGGTTATTCTGACCCATAACAGAA
The DNA here is from genome assembly GCF_032062105.1 of Saccostrea cuccullata. NCBI lineage: Eukaryota > Metazoa > Mollusca > Bivalvia > Ostreida > Ostreidae > Saccostrea > Saccostrea cuccullata. The sequence goes on along the minus strand of NW_026919153.1, from coordinate 13,894 downwards.
TTGGGGGCTCGTCCGGGATAAAGAATTTCTTGCACTTTTGCAGTTTATTGTCAGAATTTTGTTTATTGAACCGTTAAATTTGATTATAAGCCAGCAGAAATCAACATGGTGTTTTCGGTCACAGACTTTCTTAGTTCACCAAGTGTTCAGGTTTTTGATACGTTAAAAAAGGATGACTTGATCGCATTAGGTTTGCATCTTGGGTTAGATGTTAAATCCTCTCAGAGAAAGCAAGACATCAGAATTAAGGTTGCAAACAAACTAGTAGAAGAAAACATCTTTGAAAAATACGATCTTCCAGAATATACAGTTAAATCAGAGTTAGGCTCTTATAAAATGGCAGAATATCAGTTTCAATTAGAGTTAGAGAAAATGCGATTTGAAAGAGAAAAATTAGAAAGAGAAGAACGAGAGCGTGAACGAAAATTTGAATTAGACAAATTAGAAAGACAAGAGCACTTTGAGTTAGAGAAATTAAGATTACAGCACCAACCAGAACCGTCATTTGTCAAGAATGAATTTGACGCAGCAAAAAATATTAGGTTAGTTCCGAAATTTCAAGAAAAATCTGTAGACAAATATTTTCCCCAATTCGAAAAAGTCGCAGAGAATCTTAAATGGCCACAACACGTTTGGTCAACAATGTTACAAAGTGTACTGGTTGGCAAAGCAGCTAAGGTATACTCTGCACTAGGGGTAGCTGAAAGTTCAGACTATGAGAAGGTCAAAGCAGCAATATTAAAAGCATATGAATTAGTACCTGTAGCATATAGACAAAAATTCAGAAAGTATAGGAAGTATGATAATCAAACATTTGTTGAATTTTCACGAGAGAAAGAAGATTTATTCGATCACTGGTTTAGATCTAAGAAACTTGATAAAACTTTTGCTAATTTGCGCCAAGTCATCCTGGTAGAAGAGTTTAAGGAATGTGTTCCTCAAGATTTGAAAACACATTTAGAAGATAAGAATGTGAAAACTCTTGAAGAGGCAGCAGTCATATCTGATACTTATGCTCTGTCTCATAAAAAGAATTTTGTATCAAGATCACAGACTAGCAGTAATTCTACCAATTCAGACACATATAAAAAGAGTGGTTCAGGGTCTCAGTCTTCCACAAGTCTCCAGTCTCCATCACAAGGTGGTTTTAAGTCCGGTCCAGGATGTTGAAGGATCATCTGGAATAGGGTCGCTTCCTACTTGTAGTTATTGTAAGAAAAAAGGTCATTTGATCAGTGAATGCTTTAAACTTAAGAGAAAAAATGATTTTGATAAAACTCAACCACACGCTTGTGCGGCAGTTAGAGGTGATAGAGAAGCCTTAGTTTCGATTTGTTCTGACACTCCTGATGTCCAGGGTTCACAGTCCAGTTCTATTGATTCTATGGAGGATTATAAGCCCTTTATGTCTCAGGGATTTGTTTCACTCGGTGACTCTAGCGAAATTAAACCTGTCCAGATTTTGAGAGATACTGGTGCTGCACAGACGTTATTGTTAGAGGGTGTTCTCCCTTTGTCTGAGCAGACTTCTACTGGTGGGTCAGTTTTATTACAGGGTGTGGAGCTAGGCGTCATTGATGTTCCCCTGCATAGAATTAGTTTGAAGTCAGATTTAGTTACTGGACCTGTTATCGTAGGTGTTCGACCTACTCTTCCCGTTCCAGGCATTTCTTTGTTGTTAGGCAACGATTTAGCTGGTGGGAAGGTTGTACCTGATCCTATATTAGTGAGAAAATCACTTCCAATGTCATGTGCGATGATGAAGATGATGACATTTATCCAGCCTGTGCTGTTACTAGAGCGATGGCCAGAAGACGAGAAATGGAGGCAGACCATACTCAAGCCTTTGACGAGACGAATTCCTATGTTGATATTGATTTGAATGACACTTTCTTATCTGACCTTGATGGCACTCAAGCAAGCATGCAACCACAAAATATCAAGAAGCAAGAGAAGAAAGAACTTTTACCAAAATTTGGTGGTGAGGATGATGAGTTTCATCCACTAGTTAGCCAAGGCAAGGACATCCTCAGCCGAGAACGTTTACTCTCTGAACAACATAAAGACCCAGATATCATTCAACTTAGTAAGAGGGCACTTCCACCAGAAGAGGCTACTATAGTTGGAGAATGCTTCTATATGAAAGATGGCACCCTTATGCGAAAATGGCGACAACCTGACGCTTCTCCAGATGAAGTGTGGCGTGTTGTTCACCAGATAGTGGTCCCAGCTGCTTATCGTCGAGATGTCATGAGTTTAGCTCACGATACACCTATGGCTGGTCATTTAGGTATCAATAAGACTTATAATAGGATTTTGAGTCATTTTTATTGGCCTAAGCTAAGAAAGGATGTTTCGAAGTTTTGCAAGTCATGCCATGTCTGTCAGATGGTAGGTAAACCAAATCAGAAGATACCATCTGCTCCTCTCCAACCCATTCCAGCTTTTGAAGAACCGTTTAGTCGAGTGTTGGTGGATTGTGTAGGACCTTTGCCTAGGACTAGATATGGGAACCAGTATTTACTTACCATTATGTGTACATCCACTCGATTTCCTGAAGCCATACCTCTAAGGAATATTAAGGCAAAGAGCATAGTTAAGGCCCTAACCAAGTTTTTCAGTTTTGTAGGAGCACCTAAGGCAATTCAGTCGGATCAAGGGTCAAATTTTATGTCTGGGTTGTTCCAGCAAGTCATGCATGAGTTGGGTAAAAGGCAATATAGATCAAGTGCTTATCATCCTGAGTCCCAGGGAGCGCTAGAACGTTTTCATCAAACCCTAAAAACAATGCTGAAGACCTATTGTTACCAGTATGAGAAAGACTGGGATGAAGGGGTTCATCTTGTACTATTTGCTGCACGAGAAGCAGTCCAGGAGTCTCTTGGGTTCAGTCCTTTTGAATTGGTGTTTTGTCATACGGTGAGAGGTCCTTTGAAATTGTTGAAGGAAAAGTGGCTGACTGAGACTAGTGATCTTAATCTTTTAGATTATGTGTCTGATTTCAAAGAAAAACTTTACAATGCTTGTAAATTAGCACAAGAAAATTTGAAGAATTCTCAGATGAAAATGAAAATGTGGTATGACAAAGATGCTAGAAATAGGGTGTTTAAGCCAGGTGATAAGGTTCTTGTATTTTTACCTATTCCTGGTCATCCTTTACAGGCCAAATTTTATGGCCCTTATGAAATTGAAAGCAAGATTAGTGATGAAAACTATGTAGTTAAGACACCAGATCGACGTAAAGAGAAACGGGTTTGTCACATTAACATGTTAAAAGAGTATTTTGAAAGGTGTGACCGAAATTCTGTAAAACCAGTTTCCACTTTAGCCAATGCTAAGACTGTTCAAAATTGTATTGAAAGTGATACGAGTGTAGAAATGAATGAGGAAGATTGTAATCAGAGTGTCCGCTTGAAAAACTCAGAAATTTTGGCTGATTTTGATGCCAAACTGAACATTTGAACATTCACCAAAAAGAACAAGTTAAAAACTTGATGAATGAGTATCATCAAATCTTTTCGGATGTTCCAAAGAAAACTAATGCAGCTTGTCATGATGTCATAGTGAGTGACATTCTGCCTATCAAACAACATCCGTACTGTCTGAATCCAATAAAATTGCAGTACCTAAGAAGGGAAGTGCAGTACATGTTGGACAATGACATTGTTGAACCTAGTAAAAGTGATTGGAGCTCACCGTGTATTCTTGTACCAAAACAGGACGGTTCGTACCGATTATGTACAGACTTTAGAAAGGTGAATTCTGTTACCAAAACTGATTCATATCCAATACCTAGAATCGATGACTGCATTGACAACATTGGAAACGCGAAATTTGTCAGTAAATTTGACCTGTTGAAAGGCTACTGGCAAGTACCGTTAACAGAAAGAGCAAAAGAAATATCTGCTTTTGCTACACCAGATGGACTTTACCAGTATAAAGTAATGCCTTTTGGCATGAAAAACGCCCCGGCTACATTCCAAAGGATGATTCACTCCCTTTTCAAGACCTTGAGGGATGCGAGGCCTACATTGATGATGTCGTCATATACAGCAACACATGGGACGAACATCTCCGAATCATGCGTGCTTTATTTGACATTTTAGCTAAAGCAAACTTAACTGTGAATCTTGAGAAGAGTGAATTTTGTCATGCTTATGTAGAGTATTTAGGTCATAAAGTAGGTCAAGGTTATGTTACACCCATTATGGCTAAAGTGGAAGCTATTGCAAAGTTCCCGATTCCTACAAACAAGAAAGAATTAATAAGGTTTTTGGGCATGGCTGGGTTTTATAGAAAATTTTGTCCAAATTTTTCCTCAGTTGTTAGTCCACTTACAAATCATTTACAAAAGAGGGTTAACTTTACATGGACAAAGGACTGTGAAAAATCCTTTCATAAAATCAAATCTGTCCTTATGAGCAACCCAGTTCTGTCAACTCCAGATTTTACTAAGCAATTTAAGCTTACTGTTGATGCTAGTGATGTTGGAATCGGGGCAGCTTTGTTTCAAGAACATAGTGATAAGGTAGATAGAGTTGTTTCTTATTTTTCAAAGAAACTCACAAAAGTATTCCACCATTGAAAAGGAATGCCTTGCTTTGTTGTTAGCCTTACAGCATTTTGATGTTTATCTGAATGTTACTTTGCATCCAATTCTTGTATATACAGATCACAACCCCCTGACATTTTTGCACAAATTGTCAAACAAGAATCAAAGACTAACTAGATGGAGTTTGTTGTTACAAGAATACAACATAACAACTAGGGCTAATTGTAACGGGGACCGTTACAGATGTTCCCCAAACGCTCCCCAACTCTCTTTTTGTGCCATATTCCCTGTAAGCTCTATTAAATAAGACATACTTTATGCAATTTAGACCTAAACATCGTTTTTCCAGAAGAATACAAAATATATTTAAATTTTAGCATTCCACGTGCTCATGTGTGTGCATGTGCGTAATGACCATATCATCTTGTCTACACTATCTATATATTTTGATATACTTAATTTCAAAGCATTTAATCCAAACGTATTAAAAATATACTCATTTAAACGTATTTTTAATATTACTCATTTCACGTGCACGCACGGTGCAAGCATGTGCATGTTGACCATACCTTCTTGTAGGAGTTTATTATGTCTATCTATATTCTACATCCAATCCTGTTTGGTTGGAAAACAAGGGAGTTATAACCATTTAAAGTTTAAGCTTTTCAGATTGCAGCGCACATGCATGCGCGTATTCTCATGACAATTGTTATATATAATATTGTTTAACATCCTAAAGTATGCCTATGTTTTAAATTTCATAGCATTTAGTCAAAAAACAAAAAAGATATTGAAGTTTTTGTTTCAGCCAATCACAGCAAAGAGCACGTGCACGCACTTGCATGCATGTGCATGAGGACCATACCTTCTTGTAAGAGTCCATTATGTCTGTCTATGTTCTAAATCCCGTCCTGTTTGGATAAAAAACAAGGGACTTATATATCCATTTAAAGTTTAAGCCAATCAGATTGCAGCGCACGTGCATGCGCGTGTTTTCATGACAATTGTTATATATCATATTGCAGGACATCCTAAAGTATGCCTATATTTTAAATTTCATTGCATTTCGTCAGAAAACAAAAAAGATATAAAGGTTTTTGTTTCAGCCAATCAGAGTAAAGCGCACGTGCTAGCACGTGCATGCATGTGCATGATGACCATATCTTCTTGTAGGAGTCTATTATGTCTGTCTATGTTCTAAATCACATCCTGTTTGGATGAAAATCAAGGGACTTATAGCCATTTAAAGTGTAAGCCAATCAGATTGCAGCGCACGCGCATGCGCGTGTTTTCATGACAATTGTTTTATATCATATTGTAGGACATCCTAAAGTATGCATATATTTTAAATTTCATTGCATTTCGTCATAAAACAGTTAAGATATTGAGATATTTGTTTCAGCCAATCAGAGCGAAGCGCACGTGCATGCGCGTAAGTTCGTGCTAATTTTACAGTGTCATATTATATACACTATTAATATATCCTTACATAATGAGTTTCAAAGAATTTCATCAAAAAATGTAAAAGTTATGGCTATATTAAATGAATCAGTCATTTTACTCATTTCACGCGCACGCACGTGCATGCGTATGCGCGCAAAATGACCTTCGTTCCGCACACCTACACTTCACACCTATTAACTCTAAAAAGGTTTTAGCTTAGTTGGGTGAACAGTTTCCGAGAACACTCGCGGACAAAAAAGTACCGGAGAACAAAGAAGAAAAAAAAAAAACTAGAGCAAAGCTCGTTGCAAAGCAACGAGTAGGTCTTCCGTCCTGTTTGACTATAAGTAGCTTTCATTTTTAACAAAAATGAGAAATAACGCCCAAAAATACTTTGAATCCTCTAAAGCTATGTTAATTAATGCAAAAATAAGCAATTTTTTGCTACTTCCGGTTTGACCGGAAGCGACGACGACGGCCGGAAAATTAATTTTAATGCTCCCAGAGACATATGTTACCAAAAAACTTGTAAAGAACGGCAAAAATACGCGCGTTCCGACTACTTCCGGTTTGGCCGAAACTTGCGGTTTGACCGGAAGTGACAACGACAGTCGTAAAATTGAATTTTATGCTCCCAGTGACAGATGTTACCCCAAAACTTGTAAAGAACGGCAAATATACGCATTTTCTGACTACTTCCGGTTTGACCGGAAGTGACGTCACCGGATACAAATAGATTCAGCTTAACATTTTGAACAACTTTGCTTCTTAAACATATTACAAATTCTCGATACTTTTTGAGATAATAAGGAAAAACTTTCGGCCCCTTGCCGCCCTTAATTATAGGGGCCAGCCCTTATTTCGAGATATCGTTTGAAAGATCATGTAATTCTACACTTCTTTTGTTGTATATGTTTTGACAAAATATATTTAGGTAAAAAGATATTGAAGAAAAGGTGTCAGAAATTTTGAATTTTACGATAGGACTATTTTCGGACCATAGTGAGCGTCGGCGTTTCGTACATCTGGTAGTTATGATATACTTAGTGCACTTCTCCAAAGATTGCTCTAGCATCACTGAAAATTTCATGCTTCTGTGTAAAGAGCTTTTTGAGAAATCTGCCGGACAAAGTGACCCTCTAAAATTCACTAAATCGCAGAAAACTCCAAACCGGAAGTGACGTCATCAAAATAAAAAAATATATACCTAGATTTTTTGATGTTCCATCAGACCTGAAAGTTTCATGAAAATCGATTGAGCCGTTCTCGAGAAATCGCGCGTACAAAATCGGTAAGAAAAAAAAACAATAATAACTAGGGCTAATTGTAACGGGAACCGTTACAGATGTTCCCCAAACGCTCCCCAATTCCCTTTTGGTGCCTTAATTATTCCCTGTAGGCTTCATTAAATGAGACGAACTCTATGCCTTTTAGACTATAACAATGTTTTCCCAGAAGTATATTAAGTTTATTCAAATTTATGCATTGCACGCATGCGCATTTGAATGCATGTGCTTAATGACCATATCATCTTGTCTACACTATTTATATACTAGAAATTACAGCGTTTTATCCAAAAGTATTAAAAAATACGTTTAATCTAGTGTATTTGTAATTTTACTCATTTCACGTGCACGCATGTGCATGCATGTGCATGCCGACCATATCTTCTTGTAGGAGTCTGTTATGTTTGTCTATGTTCTAAATCCCATCCTGTTTGGTTGAAAAACAAGGAAGTTATAGCCATTTTAAATTTAAGCCAATCAGATTGCAGCGCACGTGTATGCGCATGTTTTCACGACCACTATTATATATCATATTGTAGGGCATCCTAATGCATGACCATGTTTAGAATTTTAAAGCATTTCGTCAAAAATTAAAAAAATATATTGCGATTTTTGTGTCAGCTAATCACAGCAAAGCACACGTGCACGCACGTGCATGCATGTGCATGACTACCATACATCCTTGTAGGAGTCCATTATGTCTGTCTATGTTCTAAATCCCATACTGTTTGGTTGAAAAACAAGAGAGTTATAGCCATTTAAAGTTTAAGCCAATCAGATTGCAGCGCACATGCATGCGCGTGTTTACATGACAATTGTTATATATCATATTGTAGTACATTCTAAAGTATGCCTATATTTTAAATTTCATAGCATTTCGTCAAAAAACAGAAAAGATATCGAGATTTTTGTTTCAGCCAATCAGAGCGAAGCGCACGTGCATGCGCGTGAGTTCGTGCTAATTTGACAGTGTTATATTATCTACACTATTAATATATCCTTATTTAATGAGTTTGAAAGCATTTCATAAAAAAATGTGAAAGTTATGGCTATATAAAGTATATCCGTCATTTCACTCATTTCACGCGCCCGCATGTGCATGCGTATGCGCGCAAAATGACCTTCGTTCCGCACACCTACACTACACACCTATTAACCCTAAAAAGGTTTTAGCTCAGTTAGGTGAACAGTTTCTGAGAACACTCGCGGACAAAAAAAGTACCGGAGAACAAAGAAGAAAAAAAAGAATAATAATAATAATAACTAGTGCTAATTGTAACGGGAACCGTTACAGATGTTCCCCAAACGCTCCCCAACTCCCTTCTCGTGCCATATTCCCTGTAAGTTTCATTATAGAAGGCAAAATCTATGCATTTAAGACGTAAACAACGTTTTCCCAAAGTATACCAAATATTTCAAATTTAAGCAATGCAGGCGTGCGCAGTTGATTGCATGAGCGTAATGACGATATCATCTTGTCTACACTATTTTACTCATTTGCACGTGCACGCACGTGCATGATGACCATACCTTCTTGTAGGAGTCCATTATGTCTGTCTATGTTCTTAATCCCATCCTGTTTGGTTGAAAAACAAGGGAGTTATAGCCATTTAAAGTTTACGCCAATCAGATTGCAGCGCACGTGCATGCGCGTATTTTCATGACAATTATTATATATCATATTGTAGGACATCTTAAAGTATGCTTATGTTGTAAATTTCAAAGCATTTTGTAAAAAAACAGAAAAGATATTGAGATTTTTGTTTCAGCCAATCAGAGCAAAGCGCACGTGCACGCACGGGCATGCATGTGAATGGTGACCATACCATCCTGTAGGAGTCTTTTATGTCTATCTATATTGTAAATCCCATGCTGTTTGGTTGAAAACCAAGTGAGTTATACTCATTTAAAGTTTCAGCCAATCAGATTGCAGCGTACGCGCATGCGCGTCATTTCATGAAAAATTTTATATATCATATTGTAGTACATCCTAATGCATGTCTATGTTATAAATTTCAAAGCATTTCATCATAAAACAAACTAGTGCTAATTGTAACGGGGACCGTTACAGATGTTCCCCAAACGCTCCCCAACTCCCTTTTGGTGCCATATTCCCTGTAAGCTTCATTAAATAGGACAAAATCTATGCATTTGAGACTTTAACAACGCCAAGTTCATTAAAATTTTAGCTTTGCACGCGTGCGCATGTGAATGCATGTGCGTAATGACCATATCATCTTGTCTACACAATCTATACATTTTAATATACTAAATATTAAAGTGTTAATCCAAAAGTATTTAAAAATACGCTCATTCAAGTGTATTTTTGATTTAACTCATTTCACGTGCACGCAGTGCATACATGAGCATGATGTCCATATCTTCTTGTAGACGTCCATTACATCTCTCTATGTTCTAAATCCCACTCCGTTTGGTTGAAAACCAAAGCAGTTATAGCTGTTTAAAGTTTCAGCCAATCAGATTACAGCGCAGGTACACGCACATGTATGCATGTGCATGGCGACCATATCATGTAGAAGTTCATTATATCTATCTATGTTACAAATCCCATCCTGTTCGGTTGAAAACCAAGGGAGTTATAGCTATTTAAAGTTTAAGCCAATCAGATTGCAGCGCACGTGCATGCACGTGATTTTATGACAAATGCTATATATCATGTTGTAGGATATATTAATGCATGGTTATGTTCAAAATTTCATAGGATTTCGTCGAAAAACAAGAAAGATATAGAGACTTTAGTTTCAGCCAATCAGAACAAAGCGCACGTGCATGCGCGTGAGATCTTGCTATTTTGACCATGTCTTCATGTCTATACTACTAATATATAATCAAATTATGAGTTTCAAAGCATTTCATCAAAAAATAAAAAAGTTACGGCTTTATCTATTATATTGGTCATTTCACGTGTTGCACGCGCACGCTCTTGCAAGCACGTGCGCGCAAAATGACCTTTACTAGGCAAGTCTACATAACATGTCTACTAACCCTAAAAAGGTTTTACCTACATCGGATGAACAGTTTACAAGATCATTCCCGGACAAAAAAGTACCCAGGAGGAAGAAGAAGAAGAAAAATAATAATAATAAGAAACATAGTAAAAACAATATGTTCCCCAACTTCGTTTGGGGAACATAAAAAGATATTGAGATTTCTGTTTCAGCCAATCAGAGCAAAGCGCACGTGCATGCCCGTGAGTTCATGCAAATTTGACCATGTCATCTTATCTACACAACTTATATATCTTTATATAATGAGTTTCAAAACATTTTATCAAAAAATATAAAAGTTACAACCATATTAAATATATCAGTCATTTTACTCATTGCACGCGCCCGCACGTGCATGCGTATGCGCGCAAAATGACCTTCGTTCAGCACATCTACACAACATGCCTACTAACCCTAAAAAGGTTTTAACTTAGTTTGGTGAACAGTTTCTGAGAACACTTCCGGACAAAAAAGTACCGGAGAAGAAATAAGAAGAAAAAAGAATAATAATAATAACTAGAAACGATCTCGTTGCGAGCAACGAGAGGTCTTCCGTCCGATTCAGGAAAAAAAACACCTCGTAAAATCGAGCTGAGAAGTGATTCAAAATTTTGGTCACAAAGAGGATTGAACCCATGTCGCCAAAGTGAATGCACCTTTTTTCTGTTTTATACCCAACGCGCAAACCATTAAGCTATTTGGATACTGCTCTAAATATACTTGTCTATACTTTTGCAACAGTACACCTGTGTACGAACAATAAGGGGCGGGCCACTATTCATAATTTTTCGCCAAACGTCACTAGTAAATATTCGCGCCTTTTCTTTTGACTGATCTGTTGAATAGGTGAGAGAGCTTCAATGAAATAAAATAAATAAAACGTTCTTATCGCCTTTATTTTATTTCGACATTAAGAAAGTATATTTAACACATTGCACACATTACATATCGTATCTAGCCTAGTTACACTAAAGCAGTTAAACGGAAATTAAGTTTTAAGATTGACACTGAATTGCAACGTACTACTTCGTGAAAGTCCAAGTAATTTCTACATTTCATGCATCCGTATGTCAGAATGGTTTGATCAAACGCTCAGCTGACTCTATTAAACCCTACTCGCGAAATGGCGGAGTTGACAGAGATAGCCGCCATCTTGGGCCCGCTTCAGATTTTCAAATATTAATATCTAGAATTCAGATTAACCAATTTTCAAACATCTTATATAGTAATCATCAAATTGTTAAGATGAATACTTTTGCTTCAGTAATGTATAACAAAATATTGATCATTAGAGAGTTATAGATAAAAGACTTTTGGCCCCTCTGAGCCCCTAATTTGAGGGGCCAGCCCTATTTTGTTGAAATCAAATGAAAGGTCTTGTGTTGTTGTCCATTTTTTCTTCAATATGCTTTAACAAATTATACACAGGTGTGAAGATATGAAACAAAACGTGTCAAATTTTGTGAGATATTTCTGAGACATTTTTTCGGGCCCAGCGATCTACGGTGCCTTTTGCACTAGAGAGATTTGGAGACCCAATTACAACTCACCAAACCCTTCTCTATCTTCACTGAAAATCTTAGATCGATAGCTTAAGTCGTTTCGGAGGAGTTTCCTGGACAAGCCGACCCTCTTGAAAATCAGGAAATCGTCCATATCTCACGACCGGAAGTGAGATAATCAAAAAAGAAAAAAACCTATCAAGATCAATTGAATATCTATCAGATCTGAAAGTTTGGTAGAAATCGGACGAGCCATCTCTGAGAAATCGCTTGCACAAAATCGGTTGGAAGAAAAATAATAATAATAATAGGGAAAAAGAAACCGAAGAATAACAAGAAGGTCTTCCGTTGGAGACGGAAGACCTTAATAATAATAATAAGAAACAGAGTAAAAACAATATGTTCCCCAACTTCGTTTGGGGAACATAATAAAAATAGTGGAAAAGAAACCTAAGAAAAACAATAAGGTCTTCCGTTGGAAACGGAAGACCTTAATAAGAAACAGAGTAAAAACAATATGTTCCCCAACTTCGTTTGGGGAACATAATAACTAGAATCTTGTTGCCATGGCAACAAATAAGTCTTCCGTTCTTCTAAATCTGTAAGAATTTGCTTTTTTCTCTGCAAAAAACATAGATATCATATGTACTCTGACAGAAAAAAAACTGCAAAAAGGTCTTTCAGTACTTAAGGTACTTTGATTTTCATGACCAATTATGTTCTTATGCATTTTGGCACTCATAAGAGCTACACGTGTATCATAGACAAACCAACGAACTTCACTGTTTATGTTCTGGGACAATTTTGATGGTGTTATAAAAATGTCATGAACTAAGTTAGTACCACATTAAACGTAAAGTCGTTGATTTTTACAGTAATACTATCGAGATTTGTCAGCAGAAAGATCATTCAACTACAGGAATTATTCAGCAATCGATTAATTGATTATATGTTGTTTAATGTCCCTCTCGAGAATTTTTCACATGGAGAAGCCTCCACTCGCCGATGGAGACTGCAAAATGTTGTCCTATAATTTGGCTCTAATCGCCATTGAGCAGTGAGGAATCTTTTTGAGTCAGTACCATCTGACACATGGGACCTCGATTTAAACGATCTCATCTGACGGACCGGTCTCCACGTCCCACAACTGAAGTCCATAATACAGATATATGATGCTCTAGCTATGTTTTTATTTTATTTTTCATTTCTCAAATTTGTTGCATCAGATTTTCTTAAAGATCATACTTAATAAAAATCATTTCAAACAACTTTATTGCAATGCATACAGCGTCCGGTGATTTTGATTGACAGGTCAATACATGTGCACTTAGTGTAATACTTTTTAAGCAGAAAAAAATATACAGAGAGTGACTATGACGGACTATGAAATCAGAAAATATTTAATAAAGAACAGGTACAACTGATATAGAACTGATTTTTTTGTCTATGTAAATGGATAGGATAATCAGGATTAAAAGGGAATCTCTCTCTCTCTCTCTCTCTCAGACATGTAAATTTCAGTATCTTGCGTAATGAAAAATCTACTATTACAGAATATGAATTCTGTATACATGTTAATGGTAATTATAACCAATTGTTCCAGATTTAATTGTTTAACGAATTTATAATTCAAAGGCCTATAGTTGCAATAATGTCTCCGAATAAAATCAAGAGGGGGGGGGGGCTTCAAAGGAATTGCATACTCGGTAATTTTATGTTTTATGAATTAAAAGGAAAATACTTAAGGTTGCATGTACATACATATAATTATATAGCATTGCATAAAATTGTGTTCATTCGTATACTTTATCTAACATATCAACAGACCTTTGCAGATGTTTTTGTATCATGTTTTTAGCGTAGCATTATTTAACACAGAAACGCGTAACTTTCACATAATGTTAACCCTTTGAGTACTAGTATTTCACAAAAATCCAAGAATCGCTTTTTCTCATCTTTAATAACTTCTCGGTTATATAAAAGTATAGATCATGGATAATAAATAACACTATAAGACTTTTAATCAATGAAATATACGTGTTAAATCCAAATCCAATCTATAGATTAATTTTCTTTCTTTTAAGTTGCAGATATCAATTTATT